>NC_134483.1:216386878-216425948 GCF_040206685.1 Ascaphus truei
CCATAGGTGTCCCCCCAATGGATGACTATGTGCGAGGTGTAATACTACGTTACGGAATGTCCGTGGTACCAACAATTGTTTAGTTGTAACTGATTTTCTTTATCAACCCGATATACTAGGTCGTTCTCTACCTCGAAGTAGGGGTAAGCAAGTGACCTATCTGGTTGGCCATGAGTACTATTCTGGTCCCGTATATTTCCCCTTGCTACCGCTAATGTGGGGTCCTCCACTGGGCCTTCTTAAAACTCCCAGGACTGACCTCTAGGTCAGCGAGGGTCTTATCCTGTACTGGGGTGGTAAGTGCCTGATCAACATCTTGATTTGGGGTATTCCCTACCAAAGTAGTGATGGGGAAGGGAATTTCACAGCACTCCTCCTTTTCCCCCTTCTTATTTGGGCCCTCGTCAACATCCATTTCTGAAAAAGGGAAAGGATTTGTTTCTTCTAACCCTTCGTTATGGTCCGCTATTGAACTCTGGGTGCTATTCTGAGCTGGGGACCACATTTTTAGAAAATGGGGAAAGTCGGTCCCTATTAACACATCATGTGCCAGTTTGGGTACAACACCCACCTTGAAATCTAAAGAACCAAATTCTGTTTCAAAAAAACATCAACAGTGGAATATTCATGATTATCCCCATGTATACAACAAATTGCCACTCTTTGTGAACTGTTTACCTGTTTCTTCTTAATGGGCAATAGTATTCGGACACTAGTGTGACCATGCTCCCAGAGTCAAGAAGTGCCCGAACCCTCTTACCATTAACCTTTACAAATGCCCACAGATGGTTATTCAAGGGGTCCTCTGGGCTAGGGCCCATACATTGGGACAACAGCGAATAAGGTTCCACGCTGTTGCATTGCATGGGCTCATCATTTAGTGGGCAGATTTTTGCTGTGTGGCCCCTCTCATGACAATTTACACATTTAGGTACATAGTCTGTGTCCCACTTAGAGCCTTTTCCCGGCTCCCCATGTTGGCTATTGCCCTTAGTGTGCGAACCACTGTTGCTGGAGCGGCGTGAAGGTGGTCGCCGCTCTTCAGCGCCCCTTAACCCCGGTACCCTTTTACCGTCTCTGGAAGAGTCCTGGAACCTCGGGTAGTGGGGTTGCTCCACGACTGTTGGTTGCGGGTGCTCTTCTGCTGCACTGTACCTTTCTACAAGGGCCACAAGCTCATCCGCATTGTGGGGGTCACTCCGACTGACCCAACGACGTAAGGCAGAGGGAAGTTTCCTCAAGAACTGGTCCATGACCAACCGTTCCACGATGTGGCTTGCTGAGTTGATCTCGGGTTGTAGCCACTTCCGGGCGAGGTGGATGAGGTCATACATCTGGCTTCGGGAGGCTTTATCCATCGTGAAGGACCATGCGTGAAACCTTTGGGCACGAACAGCCGTGGTTACGCCGAGGCGGGCGAGGATCTCGAACTTCACTTTGCATAGACGTTAGCTTCGGCTGCTCTAGATCAAAGTAAGCCTTCTGGGGTTCGCCGCTTAGGAAGGGTGCGATTAGACCAGCTCACTCAGCTTCTGGCCATCCCTCTCTCTGTGCCGTGCGTTCAAACGTGAGAAGATAGGCTTCCACATCATCCGATGGTCCCATCTTCTGAAGGTAGTGGCTTGCCCTGGTCATTTTCGGAACTGGTGCTGCCGCTGCCAGTGGAAGGTTACTGATAGTCCCCCTCAGGATCTCGAGTTCCTGCTGTAAGCCCTGAGCGAACCGCTGTTGCTCCTCTCTCAGCAAGCGGTTTGTCTCTTGCTGGTGTGCATTCGCGTTTTGCAGGGCTTCATTCGTCTGTTGCTGGTTTGCATTCGTCTGTCGCTGGTTTGCATTCGCCTGTTGCTGGTTGCATTAATCTCTTGCTGGGCTATTAGCAGCTGTTGCTGGGCTGCATTCGTCTGCTGCTGGTTTGCATTAGTTTCTTGCTGGGCTATTAATAGCTGTTGCTGGGTTTCATTCGCGTCTTTCTGGGCAGCGACATTGCGTACCAGCGCACCCACCACGTCTTCCATCTTGTTTGCAGAGGATGAAAAAAACTTTTTTTTTTTTTTTTCAAAGTTCTTCAACCCGCAGACCCCCTAGTGCTCTGCCCGCATTCTCCACCATATGTGACAAAACGGCTTACTCCGGGGCTCCGCCGTCTGTCCGGGACTGTTAGAACACGGTCTTTTAGGGTAGGTTAAATGATGAGACGTCACGTACTGTTCCTTTAAACAGGCTATACCTGGTTTATTCAGTCCCAGGCACTGAGACTGCCACAGTGTAAACAGAAAACAAAGCCAAACAAAAAGCTGCTCGTCTGAGAGATAACTTAAAACTTAGATGTCCCTGACTCAGAGTTGGAAGTGGCTTGTCCACTTCCACCAACAAAATAAGTACCTTTGCAGTCTTAGACAAACTAACAGAATGAATGAAGCGATTTGGGAAAGAGGCTTTCTCACCCCTCTGCAGTTCAGCAGCCTTCCAGGCTCTTGGGCGGGGCCCAGAGGAAACAGGAAACAGGTCTTATATACCTGAACTCTAATCAGCATGACAGGTGACAGAAAACAGGCAGCAGACAAACTGTGGAATGGAGTGCCTGTACTACGAGGCTGCCCTGTTCAGCTTAGACAGGACAGAAACTGTTCAGTATCCTGGGAGCCCTGTATATGGAGTTTATTACCAACCCCTGGTTTCTGTCACTATATATATATATATATATATATATATATATATATATATATATATATATATATATATATATATATATATATATATATATATATATATAGATGAGAGAGAGAGAGAGAGAGAGAGAGAGAGAGAGGAGAGAGAGAGAGAGAGAGAGAGAGAGAGAGAGAGAGAGAGAGAGAGAGAGAGAGAGAGAGAGAGAGAGAGAGAGAGAGAGAGAGAGAGAGAGAGAGAGAGAGAGAGAGAGAGAGAGAGAGAGAGAGAGAGAGAGAGAGAGAGAGAGAGAGAGAGAGAGAGAGAGACGAGAGAGAGAGAGAGAGAGAGAGAGAGAGAGAGAGAGAGAGAGAGAGAGAGAGAGAGAGAGAGAGAGAGAGAGAGAGAGAGAGAGAGAGAGAGAGAGAGAGAGAGAGAGGAGAGAGAGAGAGAGAGAGAGAGAGAGAGAGAGATGCTTATATTGGGAAGAAAGTACAAATAGCAGCAGAAATGTGTAAAATAACTGTAAGCAACGACACGCCTAGTACAGTAACATTTCTCACCTGCTGGAAATTGTGAGGAATAAATTCCGATGTCCCTGTCACCGGGCAAACCCTCCACGACGACGGGAAGTAATTTTTCCCGAAGCAGCTCCTCCAATGGAGTTAAGATGAGACGTTGTGCTGGCGGCCCCACCTCCAGTGGCAGAAGCATGCACGTGTTGGTCTTGTATTTTCTTTTTTAATTTAGCCCTAATATCATCAAATCTCTTGCGACAATTCATCTTGTCCCTGACCAGATTCCCACACGCATTCACACCAATTATTATTTTGTCCCACATTTCTTTTTTGCTTGATGAACTTGTCCGCACTAGAAATACATACAAAATATATGATGTTAATTCATAATAATACAACCACCAGTTTCCTACACTGCTAGCTGTTCCAAGAGATAGCAAACATGCTGGTTTAGGTGTAATATGTGAAGCACATGAGCATTCACTTCTAAACCTATACATGTAAGGAAGCTTGCATTAATATTGTATGTAGTTGGCGTAAATTTGAACGCCTGAGTTTTCTTGTCGTTGTAACGCATGATAAAAAGATGTGTTTCAACAATAATTAACATTGATAGATATTATGGACCCATATTTGCATATTAACAAAACTCACATGACCTAGGATCACATGTATTTGAAGAATGAATGGAAAGGTACACTTACCTACTAAATGTCCATACAGACTGTCATAGTGCTCCAGAATCCCAGTGACAAGAGCTGTATTTTCCTGGTCATTGAAGCGAGGATTACGTGGATGCTCCACACGTTTCTTCCGAGCACGTTTAGGCTCAGAGCTTGCCTGCTGCTGACTGGACTCTCCTTGTTCCAATGGAAGAGACTCCAAAAGCTGGCCACCAGCAAGCACGCCACCACCAGACACCCCCATCAGCAACTGAGCCACCAGCAGCACTCGCACTCCCAGCAACAGCACTCACACTCCCAACAACAGAACTCGCACTCCCAGCAACAGCACTCACACTCCCAGCAACAGCACTCACACTCCCAGCAACAGCACTCACACTCCTAGCAACATCACTCCCCTGAACAGTACGTTCACTCCGACGCGTACTCGCACGAGTAGCACTACCACTCACACCAGCATCACTCTTCCCACGCTTTGCGGGCATACTTATAGCACTCACAAAAAACAAATGTACAGCCAATCACACGAAACACTTCCACATACAAAACACGACAAAGATGTAAACAAAATAACAAAGGACAAAGCTCTCACAATACACAACAAGTCTCTCAGTCAATATGCAAATATTAAATCGCCCAGCTCTCTGCGTCTCTCTCTCTCTCACTCCCAACAACACAGAGAATGATTAACAGTACACGTTGCCTTTAAATATGGCGCGCTATCCAATACATGATTGCTTCGCCTGATCCAGCAAGAATTTTGATTGGGGAACCTAACAGCACCCCGCCATGCACGTCGATACACCTGTGTGTGATCGGCAAATCATCGTGAGAGTGGGCGGAATGGTTTTCGGCGGGATTCTGAAGGGATTCGGCACTTACTGCATACGGAGAGGGACAATCGCCAATAACATGGCTAATCGGTAAGCTTGCCGATTTCACATTTTCGTTGCTTACTGCATGAGGCCCTATATCCTTATTGCCGGATTTTTGTTTTTCTGTACATTGTAGGGAGACAACTCTTCTGGTCGACAAAATAAGTGAAGAGAATGATGAGAAGAGTGCATTAAGGGTCAAATACACTCTGCAGCAAAATCACAATCTCACTGTATCCGACACCAGCATAAAGAAGATGAGACGCAGAATTGGATGGAAATATGGACGTGTGAGGTTAGTACTGGACAGTACAGGAGGTAAAAGTGTTGTTTAAGAAACTGTACTATACCTCTAAAATTATTTATTCCTTGTCATTACAGAGCGTACCCTATGATAAGGGATGTTAACAAAATCAAGAGAGTGGTCCAGGCCCAGGCATGTATCGACAGTGGAGAAACATTCCAGGATTGCATCTTCACTGACGAGTCTACTGTTTCGCTGGAGAGATTTGCCACGTTTGCATTCCACAAAAAAGGTCGCATATCTATGAAGCCGCGTCCAAAACACCCAGTGAAGATGCATGTGTGGGGTGCCATCTCTAGGCGTGGACCAGGATGCATCGTCATCTTTGAAGGTACAGTAAAATGTATGTCACACGCTTTTGCCTTACGCACTGTACTGTACTGTACTAGTGTGCAGTTTTTTGAGCACTTTTCTTTTCTTGTTATAGGAATCATGAATAAAGCTTTCTTCCAAGAGAAAATTGTGCCTGAGATTGTGGAATACATCACACGTGAGTTCCCGGATGGTCACCGTTTCTACCAGGACAACGATCCGAAGCACACCACGTCAACAGCGCATACCTTGAGCGCGGTATCAACTGGGTGAAGACGCCAGCGGAGTAAGTGCAGTAACTGTGTCTCATTTTTCCCCACTGTTTTTACTGTGTACTGTATCTCTTAAACTAATTGTCCTTTTTTTCCCCTCCAATGACAGATCGCCAGACTTCAATCCTATCGAACTGGTCTGGCATCAGCTGAAGGACCATATCCGAAAAGTCGTGAAACCCTCCAAAAAGGATGAGTTGGCGCAAGGCATACTGAGTTTTTGGAACGATGTACTCACCGTGGAATGATGCAATAAATATATTGACCATATTGCGACTGTGTTGTCCATTGTGATCACGCGTAATGGGCAAGCATCAGGAAGGTAGTATGGTATAGTACTGTACTGTAGTATTGTAATTACAGTATGATACAGGTAAGTATGGCACAGATTTTTTCTTTCCTAGTAGTCAGAGTATACAGTAGTTCCAGTATAGATCAGTTTGACAGTACAAACTGCATACTGTAGTCCAATATGGAATAGCTATACAGTATATAATGCCATAATACAGTATGCACCTAACAGCTCAATTTTTTTCTTTCCAGAGAGAGCAGCACCAGCCATCTGGTTACAAAGTATTTAACAGTAGTCAGAGTATACAGTAGTTTCAGAATAGACTAGTTTGTCAGTACTGTGACAAACGCCCCTCTTTTGTAGTGCTGACGTCTGTCTGGGTTCTTCCCAACACAGTCTTCTAGGGTTATTTAATACAAAAAACAGGATCATGCAAAGTATTAAGCTGCTTAACTCAGGCTTCTGCCTGCTTTATTTTCATCCAAGTAAGGTACTGCAGCTTTAACATGTGTAGGTTAGAGGTACTCAGAAACTTTCATTCAGCAGTTCACTCATTTCATTGTTACAGTATTTCCCACACTGTTATTTCAAGTAAAAAGAAACCAAATTATATAAACAAAATCCTATCCCTTTCAGGGATCTAACTACACATAGAATCAGTCTCTCTAACAGCTGCTGGCCAACTAACCTGGTTCCCCAGCTTAAAACAATGCTCTCTCATTTAGGGTCACTTAGATACAGCACAGTCTTTTAGCAACAGCAGTAAACATTTGTTTGGTCTTATCTGTTCGTGGTGGGAACTCGGTCCCGTGTCCAGGCAAATCCTCTGGTACTGTGATACTTGGAGGGGCCGTCAACCCCGATACTGGATGCAGGGGAGCAGCGATACCCCCAGCCTCCAGGCTCTAAGGAGAGAGAGTGAAATGCAAAACCTCTCTGCTCTAAATACCTGTGCATGTGATTAGAAGAGCAGGTGAGGGAGAACTAGAGCCATGGTAATCTGTGGTCTGGATTTTCCATCCAGCTGCCTGAGTTAATGGGAGGCTGTGGAACGGATCATTTTTAGCTATTCCTGCACTTTCTGCTCTAAAATGGGGCAGAAAGCTGCCTAACATCTTTGGACTATGTCACAGTACTAACTGCATACTGTAGTCCAATATGGTGTAGCTATACAGTACACAATGCCATAATACAGAATGCACCTAACTGCTCAATTGTTTTCTTTCCAGAGAGAGCAGCACCAGCCATCTGGTTACAAAGTATTTCACAGTAGTCACAATATACAGTAGTTCCAGTATAGACTAGTTTGACAGTACTATACAGCACACAATGCCATAATACTGTATGCACATAACTGCACTAATTTTTTGTTTTCTTGTCTTTTAAGAAAAAAAGGATGGACAGGGGGAGAGGGGGGGTATCGAGTAAAGTTTGTGAACTGTTTCTAAAGTTAAGTGTACAGTATCTAAACTGCAGTCATGATGTACACAAACCCTCTCCTCTCAATGAACTACTGTACTGTACACGGAATGAGGAAGAAGATAAAGACGGAAAAAATTATATTACTATATATATATATTATTATATATTATATATTATTAATTAATATTATTATCAATGTGCATTATTCATGATTATCCACCGGCCCTCAATTTCCATCTGACAGAAGAACTGAATAAAGACTGCATTTTGTATTATTCATGATTATTTTTAGATTTGTTTTTTTGTTCCTGATAAAATAAAAGAAATATTTCTTTACATTCATGATAATTATAATCATTGATAACCCCCCCCCCCCCACACCTACACCAAAGAAAAAGAAAGAATGACAAAAAGTGGTAATTTACTGCATCAACAACATGAATCAGGTAATGTTTTTTTTAACTCTCAATTTCACAGTGCTGTGCAAATCAGATTTACATATCAAATTCGAGAAGGGATTTTCAAAAGCGTTACCGTAAACAAAGCCTCAAAGGGTTGGGGGGTGGATGGGTGAGTCATGCGCAGTAATCATCAGCTGGCTCCCTTCCCAAAGAGGATTACAGAGAGGTGACTCTAAGACAACAATAGGAAAATTAGGCACACAGGCGCAGAGAGGTGATGCTCGGCTATGGACGGATTAAAAACACAATGGCAAGCTTTAGAAACGGAATGGCTCTGGAGAGGTGTCTGTCGATAAGAGTTTCAAATCCTTGAGCGAGCCTTGTGTGTGTGCGTGGGGGAGGGGGGTACAGGGTACAGCTGCATGAAGGATTAGTTGTACTGCAGTTCAAAGAAATGGCATATTTTCAAAAGGCAGGTCATCATAATAATTTGATCCCTACACCCTCAAATACAGTACATAAAAAGCACACAAATCAACCATGTGCAGTCAAACGCACAGTGTCACAGTCAAAAGCTACAGCACATATTGAATATCGTAATATCAAGATGGTTTAGGCAGGCTTGTGGAGAAAATAAAAATAAAAAATGAGGAGAAAAAATATATATATTTTTTATTTTGGTCACTCGCTCTTGAACTTCGCAAGCAAGCAGTGGTGAACTTACAGGCGCATGTGCAGTAATCATCAGCTATGTACTGTTGCTCCCATCCCAAAGAGGATTACACGCAGGCACAGAGAGGTGATGCTCGGCTAGGGACGGATTAAAAACACAATGGCAAGCTTTAGAAACAGAATGGCTCTGGAGAGGTGTCTGTCGATAAGAGTTTCAAATCCTTGAGCGAGCCTTGTGTGTGTGCGTGGGGGAGGGGGGTACAGGGTACAGCTGCATGAAGGATTAGTTGTACCACAGTTCAAAGAAATGGCATATTTTCAAAAGGCAGGTCATCATAATAATTTGATCCCTACACCCTCAAATACAGTACATAAAAATCACACAAATCAACAATGTGCAGTCAAACGCACAGTGTCGCAGTCAAAAGCTACAGCACAGATTGAATATCGTACTATCAAGATGGTTTAGGCAGGCTTGTGAAGAAAATAAAAAATCACTCTTGAACTTCGCAAGCAAGCAGGAATGTGATTGAAACCAGATAGACACACATTCAAAGGAATGGTGTGGGAGAGGTGTACTGCACTGTAGAGAAGATAAGAAGTTGAAATACCCTGCAGTGCAGTAAATTATCCTGTGTGTGTGCGGGGGCAAGCGAGGGGAGAGCACTGTATATGCCGAAATGTGATACTGTTACAGTACTGTACACGCCTATGCGTTTCAACAATTTTCAAATGAGACATACAGTACTGCACATGCATGTATAAATATGCAAATTTACAATTACTGCGCGCGCACACACAGACTGTGTACTGACGTAGGTTGGACTGCTAAAGTATTAGACTTCGAAGTCAACAACTCGCGAACGCCCTCCTGAGTTTTTAGACGGTATTGCACTATTGCAGACAGCGATAATAAAATGCTAATATTACGAGCGCTAAAATACCGCAATACACTCCGGACAAAAAAAACAAAATGCATCTGTCCGCGGTTATCAGAGTTGCACCGCTACGGCGCCGGGCCGTTTACACCACCTGTTTTTTGAGCGTTGCTATTACGGTATTCAGAAAGCCTCGATTACCTTGGGGCAACTACCCCCTTCACCCAATCTCTCTACCCTCAAGAAACAAAAATTAACAAAACAACCCTACTACCCACCTCCTCTACCCCAACAACAATATTTCTAACTAAATACACCCCCCAAACACGTACAGTAATGGGCAAAATTACTATTATCCACATATGGATAATAGTACTTTTGCCCATTTTAAAATCAAATATTAGCCAGCCTGCATTAATAAAGTACAGATACAGTGGCTGTTATTCGGCCATTACTCGGCTTAAAAAATGCACAAGGGAAAAACTGGAAGACTCATCTGCAGCACTTGCTGTTTGCATACCGAGAGGTACCGCAAGAGTCCACTGGCTTCTCTCCCTTCGAGCTTCTATATGGTCGCAGGGTACGGGGACCACTTGACCTATTCTGTGAGGGATGGGAAAGTAAGACTACTAATACTGATGCTTCTGTGCTGAAGTATGTAGTAGATCTCAGTTGGTATGACCAACATGCCCATAGCAGAGAGTTTATCCCTGGGAAGCAATTGCTTGTTCTGAAGCCCATTCGGCAGAACAAACTGATGGCTGCCTGATCATCTGTATACGGTACTCAGGCGGATGAATGAGTGCAACTATGTTGTGCAGTTAGATGGAGAGATAGGGAGACATAGGACACACCATATTAATATGCTAAAGGAGTATTTTCAGAGTGTGGCATCAGTGATGGCTATCTGTAGCTCACCGATAGGGGAACCGGTGAGCCAAGCTCTGCCCGACCCCCTAGGGGAAGCAAGGCAGGGGGGCACAGTGGAGCAGGTATAGATAGGGTCTCAGCTCAGTGCGCCATAGCGGGTGCAGGCAAGGGCTATGCTGGAGCAGCATAGGGTTCTGTTCACAGATAAGCTGGGCAGGACACATATTACTGATCACCCAGTCCCCATTGGGGATCAGAGACCTCTGCATAAACATACCTATCGGGTATCAGAAGAGGAGAAGAGAGTATAGAGGGAAGTATTAGAGATGCTTGTCCTAGGGGTAGATGTCAAGTCTAAAAGCTCATTGGCTTGTCCAGTAGTTCTCGTGACCAAGAAGGACAGAACCACACAGTTCTGTGTGAACTACCAGCAGCTCAATGCTCAGACAATGTCAGATGCTTAGCCCATGCCCTGAATGGATGAGCTCTTATATGAGCTTGCGGGTGCAAAGTATCTGACCACTATGGATTTGTCCAAAGTGTATTAGCAAATCACCCTGACCCAGTAGGCACAGGAGATGTCAGCTTTCATCACTCCGAGTGGCTTATATGAGTTTTATGCCACTCGGGATGAAGAATACCCCAGCTACCTTCCAACGCCTGGTCAATAGGTTTCTGGAAGGGATGCAGAGTTTTGCAAAGGCATACCTGGATGACATAGCTGTGTTCAGTAATTCATGGGACACACACTTAGTTCATGTAGCAGCTGTGCTGAAAAGGATCAGGGAAGCAGGGCTGACAATTAAACCTACCAACTGTCTAGTGGGTATGGCAGAAGTGTTGTAATTAGGACACAGAGTGGGTGCAAGGCATCTGAGGCAGGAGCCACCTAAGGTAGAAGCCATCATTCAGTGGCCAGTACCCAGGACTAAGAAGGGGGTCATGCCATCCTTAGGCACCGCTGGCTACTATAGGAAGTTTGTCCAACAGTTGTTACGCCGGTGCTGCCCGCAGACCAGACCCGTTCCTTTCACTGAGGTGAGGAACGTATAGAAGCACGCACCCGCAGCAAAGGGAGCGTGTCCGGAGTGTGGTGATTTTGGCGTTGCCAGGCCAGGTGTATTTAGCTAGCAATACTTGCCGGTACCGGTGTAGAAATGCCGTTGTCGTTGCCGTTAGCCAAAGTCTGGGATTGGAGAATTCCGGACGGTCGTTTGTCCAAGCAGGGGTCTAGAGCCAGAGAGAGACGTCCGCCAAGCCAAGTCGTAACCTGAGAGAATGAGAGAGAAAACGCCAGAGTAGTAATCCAATTGAAAACTATGTCGAGCAATGAATGATAGGAAGGACTGGCATTATAAAGTGTGGCTGACCAATCAGAAGTGAAGGCAGACCTAGAGGACTGCGTGGAGCCATCCTGGATAGGTTCCCTTGATTGGCAGGCAGGTGAGGAGTCTTGTCTTGACAGGAGATCATATTCCTGTGTTGGGGGCGGGTCTTCACTGCCAGAGCAGTGAGTAAATTAACTTCGCCCGGCGCGCACTGTTCAGGCGCGCGCCCGAGCAACATGGCGGCCGCATGAAGTACTGCTGGAAACCGGGGACGCCGAGGACGACGGGGAACCCCCAGAACCGCCGGAGGTGAGTGGCGCTGGCGAGGGATGCGCGCCATGGCAGCAGGAGGGAATATATCAGCAGAGGAACCAGGGCGCGGACGCCGCGATCCTTGATTCCTCACAGTACCCCCCCCCCCTTCAGGATCGGCCTCAGGAGGATCCTTCCATGGTTTCGATGGAAACTTCTTACGAAAGCGTTTGAGGAGTCCTGGAGCATGAATATCTTTCAGGGGTACCCATGACCTCTCTTCGGGTCCAAAACCTCTTCAGTGGACCAAGAAGTGGACTTTACCTCTTGAAAGACGGGAATCCAGTAGAGCCTGTATTTCATACTCTTCGTTACCCTGTACCATCACAGGATCTGGTTTAGAAGTGTGATCCAGAAAGAGGCTACTGGAGATAAAAGGTTTGAGAAGTGAGGTGTGAAAGACATTCGGAATTCTCATGCTTTGAGGAAGTTGGAGTCGAAAAGAAACCGGATTAACCTGCTCCAAAATGGAAAAGGGACCCAGGAACCTAGGAGCCAATTTGAGGGAAGGCGTTTTGAGACGGATGTTCTTGGATGATAGCCAAACCTTGTCCCTGGGTTTGTATTCGGGTGCCGGACGACGGTGACGATCAGCCTGATTTTTAGATGTCAAGGATGCCTTTTGTAATGCAGATTGTCTCCGGGCCTATTACCTTGGCTAAGGGGAGGAAGGGAAAGAGAGGGGTTAGGGGTGGTCGGGGTAAGAGGAACAAAAGGACATCCTTGTCCGTAGATACTGCTGCCTCAGAGGAGAGTTTGAAAGATAAGGGGATATACAATTTATCAAGGTTTCAGCTTTCAACATCAGAAATTAGTGTGCTTAGTAAAGGGTTATCATTTTCCCCAGTGAGTAGGCCCAATGAGTTTGGCCTATACATTGACTTGCAAAAATTTATAAGAAAGCTGACATTAAAAAGACATTATGCCAGAACACAAGTCTACACCAGCATTGGTACAAATAGCCAAAGCCAGGAGCTTACTTCCAACCTAGGGAGGGTGGCAATAGGCCATGACCTGACCCCACTAACTGGGACTGACAATCCTGAGTAATGGATTGACCTTTTTGGTAGTAATATGGATGATTTTTTGGGTAACACTGCGATTTATACCAATGAAGCCACTGTGTCTACAATTGACCCACAGATTCCACTACCTGCTGATGTTAATACTAGCACATATCAAAACCTTTTGGATTTATATGAAGAAAGTGATCTAAGCAAAATTCTGTACACACAGGCCTGAAGCCAAAATCCATTTTTTACCCTTATGAGTCAAAAGGACCATATATAGAACTGTTTAGTAAATTAGTGGAACAAGACATCCGCAATTTATGTAACAACAACAGGTATCATATGGTCCATGATAACCTTACACACATAGAGAGAGAAGCGATTAAAAGTTTAAACACAAACGGGGAACTTATAATACGACAAGCAGACAAGGGAGGGGGAATAGTACTACAGAATCGTGAGGACTATATAGGTGAAGCAAATAGATTACTTGGGGATGTTATTTCATATGGTAAATTGAGGTCGGATCCAACACAAAAATTTCTGATACTATTAGAGAGTTTTTTAATGGATGCCAGACAACAAGGCATCCTAAATGCACAGGAATTCAAATTTATATTTACCTCACATCCACGAGTACCGATTATGTACCATATCCCCAAAATTCACAAAACTTTGAATAATCCTCCAGGGAGACCAATTATATCCGGTATAGATTCACTTACGGCGAATTTGTCAAAGTATGTACTGTAGATACTTTCCTAGCCCCTTTGACTGCGGCTCTCCCATCATATATTAAAGATAGTACCCATGTGCTTAACTCCTTGGATGAAATTGTTTGGGAAAACCATTTTATTTGGGCCACATTAGATGTCAGCTCCCTGTACACATGTATTCAACACAGTTTGGGGATTAATGCGGCTGCCCATTTTTTGTATAAGCAAAATACATTGTCAATAACGCAGCAAGAATTTATTTTAGACAGTATTTTATTCATTTTACAACACAATTATTTTATGTTCGAGGGTGACTTTTATATCCAGACCACTGGCACAGCAATGGGCACACGATTCGCTCCCAATTATGCAGGACTTTTTATGGGACTATGGGAAGAGGACTATGTATGGTCCAACAATACATATCGTGAACATTTGGTTTATTACGGTAGATACATAGATGATATTCTACTGATTTGGTCTGGATCGAAAGTAGCCCTAGAGGAATTCATTATATACCTCAATAATAATGATCGTAACATAATCCTGAGTGGGGACACCAACACAACAGAAATCAACTTTTTAGATTTACATTTAAAGGTAATAGATAATAAAATAACTACAAAAACATTTTTTAAAAAGGTGGACGCTAATTCCTATTTAGATTATACGAGCAATCATTCTGTGAATTGGCTTAACAATATCCCCTATGGACAATTTTTAAGGATACGTAGGAATTGTTCTGAACAAAAGGACTGTGATGATCAAACAAATATTCTAACACAGAGGTTTTTAGACAAGGGATACAATAAAGAGATTATACAAAACTCTTTAATGAAAAGTAGAACCAGACCAAGATCTAATTTATTGATCCCCAAAAAAAAGATACCAGAAGTCCAAGAAAATTCCACACCATTTTTTATAACTGATTTTATTAAACAAGAATCTAAGCTAAGGACATTAATTAATAAACATTGGAATATTCTATTAATGGACCCCGTTTTTAATAATAAATTAGCCGACAAACCAAAAGTAGTTTTTAGGAGGGCCAAAAACCTCAAAAGTATTTTAGCACCAAGCCTTTTAAAAGAATTAAAGAATAAATCTGTTGTAAAAGAAAGTTTTTTAAGTAAACCGATAGGTAACTACAAATGTGGCAATTGTGTGATGTGTCAATACATGTCCCAAGAGAAAGTTTTTAAAGATTACCAGACAGGACTAGAATACAAAATAAATCAGTTTATTACATGTCAAACAAGCCATTTGGTTTATATAATTGATTGTCCGTGTGAAAAATACTATATAGGTAAAACCATTCGCCCACTAAAAGTACGGATTGGAGAACATATTAATGGTATAAAAAATGCAAAAAGAAATATCGAAATAGGGAGAAAGGTACACAATTTGGCTATGCATTTTTTAGAGCAGCACAATGGAGACACAAAGGGTTTACATTTTAGAGGGTTGGAGGTTATAAAAAGAGATATTAGGAAAGGCAATAGGGAACTAAAATTACTTCAAAGAGAACAATATTGGATTTATACTTTGAAAAGCAAAATCCCAGGTGGCCTTAACGAGATGATAGAATTAAATCCTTTCCTTAAATAAACATATAAAAAATGAAATATAGATGTTCCGGTTTATCTTTGATGTATATTGATTTTAACATTAATTTTTTAGGGAATTTTAGGTATAGATAATTTTAAATAGGGATATTATATTGCGGTCATTTTATTTTAATCTAATAATGACTCTAAGGATTAGGAATTATATGTTTTTTAAGGTTCAATTATAATAGAGAGATAACAAATGACACAGATGAAACACAGACAATAATTCCCTGGCGCAATATCAGATAATAAACCTGACGAATCGGAGTAGTCCCATGAATCAACTGATGGTATAAAGAAGATCCACAGTCCACAATGTCCCGTTCTTTTACACAGAATGCTGGTCTGAAAATACAAATAAAACAACCATTGCGCAGTACCCTATGGTCAGTATTCCAAGACCCCACCGTTGCTATCTACTTACTTAAAAATAGATAAGAATGGGCCTCAAAAGGTTTCTTTAAGTCCCCCCACGATTGGCTCCGACTGATTCCTGCTGCTGGTATCGCGCTTTACACTTCCAGCATCAGCATCACCATACCGATTGGGAACAGAAAGGGGCACCAATAGTATAGCACTATAACATTTATTGTTAAAAAATGACAAGCATAAAAACATGCACTCACATGCGAGAATGCCCTATGCGTGTCCTACAACGTGCCGTCCGCTTCACATGGGAGGATGTCGAGGGATTGCAGGGGGAGGCTGGAGCCGGCGTGGGTCCCCGCTTCGTGGCCGCGACTCGGAGCGCCTAGTCCCTCCTCCGATGACGTTCCCCGTCAATCAACCTCCTTTCCTTCCACAGGGTCTGCACGTTGCAGCACGTTCAACAAGCTCCACCCTACGCGCGTTTCGTGACTCTGACGTCACTTCTTCAGGGGTAATGGAGCTGTGGGGGCACTTGAGGTATTTTATACCCTTGTGCAAAGCTGACAGGGAGTTCCCATTAGTTGAATGTCTGATATCAAGATGATAGTCTAGAACAGGGATTTCGAGATTTTATAATAGAAGGGATACGGTATATACTTACACATAATTTCTTCAGCTATGACAACAGCCACTACCTCCAGATATGTGGCACTGCCATGGGTACAAGGTTCGCCCCTAGTTATGCTAACATCTTTATGGGCATGTGGGAGGATGAATACATCCATTCCGGCGGCCCATTTGGGGCGGGCCTTGTACTATGGAAACGCTATATAGACGACGTGCTATGTATCTGGGGTGGAGGTGTTGAGGAACTTGGGGAGTTCCAAAAATACTTAAATAACAACAATATGAACTTAAAATTCACCTTCAACATCAGCCCCACAAGTATAGACTTTTTAGATCTTACATTGTTCATAGAGCGAGGGTCTATTCAAACTAAGACCTTTTATAAAAAAGTAGATGCCAATACATACCTTTTGGCGTCTAGCCATCACAACCATAGATGGATTAACAATATTCCCAAGGGCCAGTTCCTAAGAACTAAAAGAAATTGCTCTCAACCAGAAACATTTGAGATGCAGGCCAATGACCTTAAGGATAAATTTATCCAGAGGGAATATAATCCTAATATGGTTGAGAAGGCCTTAGAAAGTGTAAAGGACATAGATAGAAATGACCTTATCAGTATGGACAAAAAGAAATTAAAACAAGTAGAGGGTGTAGAGTTCATCCCCTTTATAACCAAGTTTAATGGGATGTCAAACAAAATAACACAAATAATTAGGAAGCATTGGAGTATTCTCCAGGGGGATGCTATACTTAAAACAATACTACCTAAACACCCCCAGATAGTGTTTAAAAGGGCCAATAATCTAAAGCTTCAACTGTCCCCGAGCTGTCCGTTCAATTCCGTAAAAACACAAAGTACAACATGGCTTAAGGAATTGGACGGATTCTTTACATGTGACAAATGTATTGGCTGTAGGTACAGCAGTAAATGCAAACATTTTCAATCCAATGTTACAGGTGTCAGATTTCCCATCAAATCGTTCATTTCCTGCAAGACTCCTTTTGTGGTCTACCTGTTAGAGTGCCCTTGTGGACTACAATATGTAGGGCGAACAGGTAGACCATTGAAACGACGGCTTGCAGAACATGTTTATAATATAAAAAGGGGTCTCAAGACACATAGCGTCTCCAGTCACTTTAAAAATAAACATGGACAAAATCCGGAAGGGTTAATCTGTAAAGGGATTGACTGCCCCAAGCAGAATTGGAGGGGGGGTGATAAAATCAATCTTATATCCAGACGCGAAAGCTACTGGATATATACCCTCAAAACCTTAACCCCGAGAGGATTAAACATCGAATTTGACCTGGCAGCATTTTTGAGGGACAGTTAGGTCTGTAACTGCTGATGTTGAATATTGCATAACCAGGTTATCTGTTTTTGTTTTTTTGCTATGCAAATAATCTCTTTCCACCTCTGGGTCCTTTATGCTGTTAGCAACAGTGATCAATACAAATAGCTATCTCGCACATTGAATAATAAGCCACAGGGTTGCTAATTACTTTTTATTTCTACAATTTATAGAGTTTTATTATGGTTTTTATGATACTGATGTATTAAATAATTTTGTGTAAAGTATTTTACAGCATGCTAGAATGTAATCATCTAGTGCAATTGGCTGTCCAGGCATGAAGTGGTTAAACCTGCTAAACACACGAATTGCCAGGTATCAGCCAACAAGTGGACAATCAACAGGAGTTCCCAATCAGACATTCAACTAATGGGAACTCCCTGTCAGCTTTGCACAAGGGTATAAAATACCTCAAGTGCCCCCACAGCTCCATTACCCCTGAAGAAGTGACGTCAGAGTCACGAAACGCGCGTAGGGTGGAGCTTGTTGAACGTGCTGCAACGTGCAGACCCTGTGGAAGGAAAGGAGGTTGATTGACGGGGAACGTCATCGGAGGAGGGACTAGGCGCTCCGAGTCGCGGCCACGAAGCGGGGACCCACGCCGGCTCCAGCCTCCCCCTGCAATCCCTCGACATCCTCCCATGTGAAGCGGACGGCACGTTGTAGGACACGCATAGGGCATTCTCGCATGTGAGTGCATGTTTTTATGCTTGTCATTTTTTAACAATAAATGTTATAGTGCTATACTATTGGTGCCCCTTTCTGTTCCCAATCGGTATGGTGATGCTGATGCTGGAAGTGTAAAGCGCGATACCAGCAGCAGGAATCAGTCGGAGCCAAGTGTGGGGGGACTTAAAGAAACCTTTTGAGGCCCATTCTTATCTATTTTTAAGTAAGTAGATAGCAACGGTGGGGTCTTGGAATACTGACCATAGGGTACTGCGCAATGGTTGTTTTATTTGTATTTTCAGACCAGCATTCTGTGTAAAAGAACGGGACATTGTGGACTGTGGATCTTCTTTATACCATCAGTTGATTCATGGGACTACTCCGATTCATCAGGTTTATTATCTGATATTGCGCCAGGGAATTATTGTCTGTGTTTCATCTGTGTCATTTGTTATCTCTCTGTGTATGTTATACAGCCCTTGTGGATAGGGTTGTTATATTCCCAAGGCAGCCATTCCCCAACCTGCCACAACAGGCTGTGAGGAATTCACATTAGATTTTTCCTTATAGGGGACACTTTAAATATTCATTTTATTATTGTTAAGCACCTGGTTATTTTAGTTAATATTTAGGTATAGTTATATAGGTTTGAGCGCTGATCACATGCTTTTAGTTTAAATTTTCCTCAATTATAATAGCATGTAAATTGTATATTAGCGATAAAAAATGGGCAGCTATCTATTTAAATCATAATTTAAGTATTAACCATTAATTCAATCATTGTTAAAAGTGTAGATGGATATGTATTATTATTAGAGATAATTTTAGCTAATATTGTATTATTATGTATATGGAATATGTTTTTATGTCCTTTTATGTATATGTGTGTTCATTGTTAGTCACATTCACCTTTGGGAAGTATTTGTATTATGTTTTACACATGGTTTTTGTGTTGGGCAATTAGGTGGTGACCTATATAGGACCAACTCCTGTAGTGCCTAATTACCTCCTGACGAAGCGCTATACTGCGTGAAACGCGTTGAGGGTTGCTTAATATCTTTATGTTGCACTCCTGGGTAGGAGTGCATTTTTATTACGGTAGAATTTTCCCTAATTCAGCAGTGCTGATATCCCCCTGTCATTTCACGAGCGGCTGTTGCTATTGCCATAGCCTTTGCCTGAGCTCGAGAGCCCGCCTATCACCCTTGGTTGGTAACCCTTCCGGTTCCGGGTCAGGGACCCTGTGAGACTTGGAAGCAGTGTGTTACAGTCAGGACAGGGGGTGCCAAACAGATGTATATACAGACCTCTGTGGGAACTTCTACTTGTATGCTGTTTTAAACTAATTGTAAGTAATACTGTGCATTGTTGTTCAAATAAATTGACCCATATCTTACCTTGGCATTTTCTTTCTCTGCGCTCCATCTTCTCTTTTGTTTTTTACTTGGACTGTCTGTGGCCGGCTGATCACCGGAGGGAGAAGGAGCAGCGGGAAGAGAGGCATCTCAGAAGAATCCCCTTGAAGTTTACAGACGAGCGCGGTCTCCATTTTCTGGAAGATTGTATTCTGGACCAAGAGTCTTGTAGGAGAGCAATATGTTCGTCCACGGCTGGTACCCCAGAGGATTCTTAAGTAATAGGTAGGCGAGCCGGATGGAATCCGTAGTTGATAAAGAAGGGGGTCTCGTGGGTGGACTCATTCCTGGAAGAATTGAATGCGTACTCAGCCCAGGTAAGTAATTCTGCCCAGTCATCCTGAGAATTAGAGACGAAGCACCTTAAGTATTTCACGAGGGATTGATTAACCCTCTCGGTCTGTCCGTTGGATTGAGGGTGATATCCAGAAGAAAAGGAAGACGAGATACCTAGTCTCTTGGTGAAATTTCTCCAGAACTTGGAGACGAACTGGGAACCCCGATCGGACACGATGGATGTGGGAATCCCATGGATCCGGAAAATCTCTTTGGCAAAAATATCCGCAAGGGCGGGTGAGGAGGGTAATCCTTTGAGAGGGATAAAGTGTGCCATCTTGGAAAACCGATCCACTACCACAAGAATGGTATTCATGCCATTCGACCTAGGCAACTCCACAATAAAATCCATCGAAATGTGGGACCAGGGACGCTCCGGAATAGGTAAAGGGAAGAGAAGACCCTGAGGTTTCTGACGAGGAATCTTGTTACGCGCACATACCGGACAGGACCGTGTAAATTCCAGAATGGTTTTAACCATATTGGGCCACCAAAAGGTACGACGGATGAGGTCCAAGGTTTTCTTGAATCCAGGATGCCCTGCCGGACAGACGGCGTGTCCCCAGTCCAGTATTTCAGGGATAAATTTGGGTTCCACATACAAAGAGTCTTTAGGAACCACAAGACCGGACGGGAGGTTCTCTTGAGACTTGATGATCCTCTCCAGATTCTTGAATGCCACAGCTTCTAAGATTCTTTGTTTAGGGAGGATGGACTCAGTGGTTTTCTCTGATCTCTCTTCAGAAGAGTATTGCCGGGAGAGAGCATCCGCTTTGACGTTCTTAGTGCCGGGAATGTATGAGAGAACAAAATTGAATCTAGAGACAAATAACGACCAGCGAGCTTGGCGAGGACCTAAGCGACGGGCATTCTCAATATACAATAAGTTCTTATGGTCCGTAAGGATGGTGAATGGCTCTTTTGACCCCTCCAGAAGATGTCTCCATTCTTGAAGAGCCATTTTGACGGCCAAAAGTTCCCTATTGCCCACGTCATAATTCCTCTCTGCCGATGAAAATCTTTTGGAGAAAAACCCGCAAGGATGAAGTTTATCCTGGGAAGAAAATTTCTGCGACAGAACCGCCCCAGCCCCACAGTCCGAAGCGTCAACCTCTAAGGTGAAAGGGAAATTCGTGTTAGGGTGTCGAAGGATGGGAGCAGAGACAAAAGTTTGTCTCAGTGTCTCGAATGCCGTGACAGCTTCTGGAGACCAAGATGAAGGGTCTGCACCTTTCTTGGTCAGTGCCGTGATAGGAGCGACAATGGTAGAAAAGTTGCGGATAAACTTCCGGTAATAATTAGAAAAACCAAAAAACCGTTGAACAGATTTGAGGGAATTGGGTTGTGGCCAATCCACGACGGCCTTTAGCTTCTCTGGGTCCGTGGCCAAACCTTTGTTGGAGATGATGTATCCGAGAAAAGAAGTGGTAGACTGATGAAAAATGCATTTCTCCATTTTAGCAAACAACCGGTTCTCGCGGAGGCGTGAAAGCACAAACTTCGTATGGATGATATGATCCTGTAAGTTTTGAGAAAAAATAAGGATGTCATCCAGGTATACAATGACAAATATATTAAGAACGTCTCGAAAGATGTCATTGATGAAGTCCTGAAAAACTGCCGGTGCGTTGCATAACCCGAAGGGCATCACTAGATATTCGTAGTGTCCGCTACGGGTGTTGAAGGCAGTCTTCCATTCATCGCCCTCCCGGATGCGGATGAGGTTGTATGCCCCACGGAGATCCAGTTTAGTAAAGAGATTGGCCCCCTGAAGTCTATCAAAGAGTTCGGAGATGAGTGGGAGTGGATAACGATTCTTCACCGTGATATGGTTCAGACCCCGGTAATCAATACATGGTCTGAGAGTACTATCTTTCTTTTTGACAAAGAAGAATCCAGCCCCCGCAGGAGAATTGGAATGACGTATGAAGCCCCGCTTAAGATTCTCACGAATATATTCGTCCATAGCTTTGGTCTCGGGCAACGAGAGAGGATAAGATTTGGCTTTAGGCAAGGTATAACCAGGTACCAGATCAATCGGACAATCGTAGGAACGATGAGGAGGTAGAAGTTCAGACTGAGCCTTGCTGAAAACGTCCAAGAATTCGGCGTATGGAGACGGTAACTCCCTCAGAGAACTTGATGTATTGGCTAATAGAAAGGATGGTTGCTTGATAGAGGAAAAAGGTTTCTCTGACCTTGACCTCCAGTTAATAGGGTTAGGAGAAACCCAATCGATGAGTGGATTATGCTTCTGTAACCAGGGCAAGCCAAGCGTGATAGGTTTTCCTGGGGCATGAATAACATCAAAACCCAGAGTCTCTTTGTGAGAATGAGTAGAAAGGGTGATAGGTCCGGTCTCTAAGGAGATATAAGCCGGGGTGAGAGGTCGATTATCAATCCCGACCAAGGCAACGGGAGAGTCCTTCCTGGAAAGCGGAATTTGATTTTGCTCAGAAAAGGTTTGATCGCCGGAATCGATAAATACAGCAGTGGAGGTGCGGAAAGTCGGTCCTGAAAGGGAGATGGGAATAGTCAATCTTTTGGAAAGTTCCCTTCTGGGAGGGGGACAAGGAGATTCAGTACCCAGAGAGTGCCCCTTCGTACTCACTGGGCTTAGTCGTTTCCCGGAGATGGAGGATGGTTACGGGTACGCTGCTCAGAAGCTCCGCAATGATGGCACGATTCCCCAGTAGAGCGAAGTTGTCATGACGGTACCCGAGGTTGCTGAACTCCAAGTTGCATCGGCTCTGGAGCCTCCAGCGCCGGTAACGGGGATACGACGGGTTTCTGGTTAGTAGAGAACCTGGAAAAGGAAGCACGGAAAGGCGTAGCCTGGGGAAGCTGACGCTGAGCGCGGCGTACCTGAAGGCGCTGATCCATACGAGTAGCCAGGGTGATGAGATCCTCCAGTAACTCTGGCCTGGTGTGTGAAGCAAGTTCATCCTTCAGAGACTCCGATAGACCTTTCCAGAAGACGGCGACTAAAGCCTCCTGACCCCAATGAGTCTCAGCTGCTACAGTTCTGAATTCCAAGGCGTATTGACACACAGGCCGACGTCCCTGTGTAAGCTCTAGCAGGGTATCAGAAGCAGTCTCTTGACGTGCGGGGATATCAAAAACCTGTCGAAAGTCCCGTCTGAAGGCCGCGTAATCGCGGGTAATATCAGGGCGTAGTTCCCAGATCGGAGAGGCCCATGCCAATGCATTACCTGTGAGCAGACTATATACGTAGGCTACCTTTTTCCGGCCAGTAGCATACAACTGGGGTGCCATCTCGAACTGGATCTCGCACTGGTTGAGAAAGCCACGACAGGCGTGTGGATCCCCTGCGTAGGGCCTTGGAGCCGGAATCTTCGGAACTGAAAATGAAGTGGAAGATAAGTCAGGCTGCGCCGGGGGTGCAGCCGCAGGCGGAGCCTGTAAAGGGCGGTCCGATACCTGTTGGGAGAGGAGAGCCACTTGATCCGTTAAGGCCTGTATTTGTTGGTACATGGCCGTCATCATAGAGTCCACAGTCTGGTCTGCGTCTTGTGGGCTCGACATAATGTTACGCCGGTGCTGCCCGCAGACCAGACCCGTTCCTTTCACTGAGGTGAGGAACGTATAGAAGCACGCACCCGCAGCAAAGGGAGCGGGTCTGGAGTGTGGTGATTTTGGCGTTGCCAGGCCAGGTGTATTTAGCTAGCAATACTTGCCGGTACCGGTGTAGAAATGCCGTTGTCGTTGCCGTTAGCCAAAGTCTGGGATTGGAGAATTCCGGAAGGTCGTTTGTCCAAGCAGGGGTCTAGAGCCAGAGAGAGACGTCCGCCAAGCCAAGTCGTAAACTGAGAGAATGAGAGAGAAAACGCCAGAGTAGTAATCCAAGTGAAAACTATGTCGAGCAATGAATGATAGGAAGGACTGGCATTATAAAGTGTGGCTGACCAATCAGAAGTGAAGGCAGACCTAGAGGACTGCGTGGAGCCATCCTGGATAGGTTCCCTTGATTGGCAGGCAGGTGAGGAGTCTTGTCTTGACAGGAGATCATATTCCTGTGTTGGGGGCGGGTCTTCACTGCCAGAGCAGTGAATAAATTAACTTCGCCCGGCGCGCGCTGTTCAGGCGCGCGCCCGAGCAACATGGCGGCCGCGTGAGGTACTGCTGGAAACCGGGGACGCTGAGGATGATGGGGAACCCCCAGAACCGCCGGAGGTGAGTGGCGCTGGCGAGGGATGCGCGCCACGGCAGCAGGAGGGAATATATCAGCAGAGGAACCAGGGCGCGGACGCCGCGATCCTTGATTCCTCACAACAGTATAGTGCAATTGCTAAACCCCTGACTGACTTGACCCAGAAATGACTCTCGGTTCTGTATACTGGTCTCCTGCCTGTGAGGAATTGTTCCAGGCATTAAAGACAGCACTGGCTAGTGCTCTCATTCTGGCAGCACCTGATTACTCAAAGCATTTCCTTGTGCAGACCGATGCCTCCAACTATGGTATCGGTGCTGTACTCAGCCAGGTGGGCGGGGAGGGGGATGAATACCCCATTGTTGACCTAAGCAGGAAGTTGCTGCCCAGAGAAGTGACTATACCACTATTGAGAAGGAATGCCTGGCCATAGTTTGGGCACTGAAGAAACTGCAGCCCTATTTGAATGGCAGGTTATTTACTGTAATAACTGATCCCAATCCTCTCAGTTGGCTACAGAGGGTGTCATGGGAAAATTGCAAATTACTCTGCTAGAGCCTTTCCCTTCAGGAGTTTGACATTACATACAGCAGAAGAAGGGTAGTGAGCATGGTAATGCAGATGTACTCTCCCGACAGGACACCCCAGTGACACGAGAGTTTCAAGGACTTCAAGGCTTGCTGAGTCACCAAAAGAGGTGACTGCAACGGAGCCTTCATCTTGAGGGGGGAGGTGTAACAGTTGGGTAACAAGGCTCTCAAATAAAGGTTAAGCCCATTTATGGTTACCCCTGAACTGAATATAAGGGTTCATGAGAGTTAGCTCTTGCACCGAGTAACGTTGTATATTTCAAATGTACTTCACACAAATAAATAATTTTTTGTGTTTTCATCTTTCTGGGCATTTTAGCAAGCAGCGATTGATAGGAGATGAGTTTCAAGGGAGATTTTGTGGAGGAATTGTTGTCAGAATGTGCCTAGGTAGTCAGCTCTGGAGTTGTTGTTTCCCCATAAAATGTACCCGGGAGTCATGCCTGATTCCTGGATACATGTAGGCACATTTTCCTGGCAATATCACCCCTTTAAAACACAAGCGCGACGCATCGCTGGGGTACCCTGCTTCAGCATAGCCCAGAAAGTTGAATGGAGCACATGGATGAATAAGTGTCACTGTAACTGAGGGGATCCCTAGGTTAAGGGGGGTACCCCAGTTAGTGCCCAGGTAGCCCAGAACCTGTATTGTGTTTGTGAGGTGCCCCAATGGTAGATAAGGTTGTGAGGGGACTCTCAGAGTCCAGGCTAAGTCCAAGAGGTAGTGTGGGAGGAATTCAGGCTGATAGAAATAAAAGTACATATTTCTATTCTATTCCCCATACCACGGGACTTAGGGATGTATTAAACTATATTTTATTAATACTGTTGTATTACTGTAATGTACTGTTGTGTACTTTAATGTGCTGGTACTTTCGGAACCGATGCCAAAACAGATAGTCAGGATTAACCCAAAGGTGCCCTGTAAGTCTGCTGGACATCGGAGTTCAAAGTAACAAGAGATGCCAAAGGTGTGAAAGCCATTTGGGTAGCAGGGAAGGGCTCAAGAACCCAAGTAAGGGGAACAAAGGCAGTCGTCCGGGCTGCCATTTGCTCTGCCAGACTTAGTGGAGCCTGACACAACGGGTTGCATTGAGATATCCAGGGATGGAGGTGGTAAACTTGTGCATGTTCCTTGGCAATTTCATATTTCCATCTGACCCAGCTTTCATACCGGCTTAGCTCTGATTGGCTGCTGAGAAAGTTCCCACGTGATGAATGAAACTCAGAATACTATAAGAAATGCCTGAGCCAATGAGATTGGAGATTCCCAGTACAAAGACCACGGGCGGTCTTTTCAAAGTTGCTCTTGCACGAATAGCAGAGTAACCGGCTTTGATTTCAAGACAGAAAAACTAGCCTGCCAGATTCTAACTTTTGCGACCAAGTTCTAGAACGTAGCGGTCACGGTTGGGATTTGATGCCGATTTTGGTTCCAGAGGATCGTTGTTAGCGCGTGATCAAGAGTTCAAGTTCTCAGAATAGAAGGGAGCGGTGGCGTGTATAACTTCACACCGATTTGGGAACCAGGAGATTCCAGGATTATTAAGATTTCCCTGCACCTATGAGAGAGTCTAGTCCCCCAGTAAATGTGTTTTTGTGTATCAAAGTGTGTAAGCATATTTGTGCAAATAAACTAGAATTTATTTCACTACCTTGTATTTCTCAGTGAATGATCCTATTAAAAAGATGTAAACTGCCTGGTCTCCCGTGAAAATCACGTTATTATATTATATGTTTATGTAGGTGGAGTGCTTCAATATATTTTGTCATATATGTATATATGTATACATTTATTTAAATAGCACCATCCATATACATCGAGATTTACAGCAGCAACAGACTGTCATAATAGGATTAAGTACTTCATACCTAACATTAAACATTAGGAAAAAGGGTCCCTACCCTGAGAAGCTTATAATCTAATTGTTAAGTAGGGAGAATTTACAGTCACATTTGGGTGAGGGGTGTAATGCTCTGCTAATAGATAATGATAAAGCATAACAATATGCTAATATAACTAATTTGAATATACTTTGCATGTCCACCTTAGCATATTTCCCAGGTACCTCAGGAGTTCTCCTTTTTATGCACAGGTATCTTTCCACATGCTGTTTAAAGGTGTGATGACAAATACAGTATGAGACTGGCAAAGGTGATCACGGCTCAAGAATCTCACTCTATAACACTAAGAAGCCAGAAATACTTCCACTGGCCAATCAGAGCCATGTGAACCATCTGCCAAAAATGTGACGTCATAGGCCAATAAAAGCCTATGCAGCCTCATTTGACAGCAAGAAGCCGAGGAGGGAGGACCTCCTCCTCCAATAGGATTACAATGGTGTGCCTGCTGAAGATGAATGAAGATACAGATGAAAAAGAAGACCCCAGAAGACCGCTGAAGACCCTGAAATTGGATTACAAATTACAGAGGAAGAAAAAGAAAGAAGAAAAGGACTTGGATTTTGTTACCTGTGGCCTATTGCTGTTTGGGTTCGTGGATTGGTTTGAGAGCTTGAGGTGTCCCCAGTAATCAGAGGGTGAAGACATCTAAAGGTAAGGAGAAACATAGAATGTACAGTATGTTAATTTTCTTTGACAGGTTTTTATTTTATTTTTTAATTGTGATTGCATTTTTTTATGCCCATTCATTGCCACTGTATTTACGTATGTCTCTTTATAGATATACATACATACAGGGGACAAGCAATGGTTGTCTTAGCAAACGCTTGCTTTTATGTATTTTAAAAGTATTTTGCTACTTTGTTTAGAAATGTTTGGTCAATTTAATTTTTTGTTTTATTTAGTAAGATGTCATTTTTAAGTGGTATTTTAAATATTTTCTTTCGGGGAGGGTTGCTTGCTTTGCAATAGTGGCTTTTTTGGTAGTTAGGTTTTGTCTAATGGTGTTTACTATGAGATTTCATTTATTTATTAATGGTTTGGTTTTGGTGTTTTAATTGTTAATTGTGGTATTTATTTTGGATTGGATTAACTGATTTATGGTAATTTAGTTCTGTTTACTTCTTTATTTGTTTTTAGTTTCTCATTGTTTTGATTGCATTGGATCTTGTTTGTGATTTATTTTTTTAGGATGACCATTGACTGGCATAGTGTTAAATGATGCCCATATTATATGGGTATGACGTACCCACTGTGCCATTCAATTGTTTTATTGACATTTATTATCTATTTAATTTGCTATGTGCTGTGTTTTATTTTGCTATGTGCTGTGTTTTATTTTGCTAGGTGCTGTGTTTTATTTAGGTATGTAATGTTTTTGATTTGGGCTTGCTTTTTTATTCCTTCCCCATTTCTTGCTATAGTGGTTAATGATGCCCATATTATATGATCATGATGTTCCCACTGTACCAATGAATGGGTGAAGGGTGGGGGTAGTTGCCTGGAGAGGGTGGTTAGGCCTCCTGGGTGGGTAGTGGCAGAGGGTGGGTTAACCCCTTAATTACTATAGCAGTTACTAACCACTAAGGTGATTAAGGGGTTAGGGGACATTAGATTGTTTTTTTAATGTACTGTATTGTTTGGGCAAAGGAGGACATGGACGGTGATGAGGATGAGGACGGTCTTCATCGTGGCAACCTGGCAGGGGTGAGTGCAAGATTTATTTACTTTATTTATGCTGCTTAATTTTGTATTTTACATGGGCAAATGCACTATTATCCATATGTGGATAAAGTCATTTTGGCCATTATTGTACTGTATGTGTTAGGGGGCGGGGTAGGGTGGGGGTGTATTTATTTTAAAGTATGTTTTTTTGGGGTGGCACATGATTGGTACCGCAGGCAAGTGGGGACCTCAGGACACTGGGGAACACCCGTCGGACCCCTGTGGGGCCCCCGGACACCCGCGGGGAACACCCAAGGGCCACCGCTGACCTATAGTATAATTCCTGTGCATAAAAAAAAATCTTTTATGTATGTTAGGGGGTATAGGGGTTGTTGGGGGCACAGGGGGTGGGTGTGTTGTGTATTGCAAAGTTTATTGGGGACAATTGTCCCCAATAAACATGCTATTGTGCCTTAACCTCTTCATTGCCTTAGTTTTGGGGCATCGGATGCCAGTGTCGCCACCATTTTTAAAGCGTCCATGTCGCGTGACGTACGACATGTAAATAATGGAGATACCGGCACCCCACATCTGGGCCTGTAACTTGGGAAGCAGGGGATCACTGAGGCTGAAATCAATGCGGTTCAGCTCAGGAGACGCTCTGCTTCCGCACAATATTATTAAAAATGATATTAAGCGCTTCATTACCATAGCAGATATCCGCTTCGGTAATTAATTATTTTTAATTGTGATGCTAGTGTAGATGAGCAGGGGGTCTCCTGAACTGAACTGCATTGATTTCAGCCTCGGGGACACCCTACTTCATGAGAGAAAGGCCCCATTATAGGGTGCCAGTTTCCCCATGCAGGATTTAAATCCCCTGGTTAAGTGACGCGGGAGCTTTAAAAGCACAGGGGATACTGGCACCCCATACCGGCCTGTATCTCGAGAAGTAGAGAGTCCCCAAGGCTGAAACCAATGCGGTTCAGCTCATGAGACCCCCTGCACATGTACCCTATTATTAAAATGTATATTGATTCTGCACGATCGCCTATAAGAGTCGAGCATGGAGACGCACCATCTCCATGCAGCTCTTACAGGCCACTTTTTTTTCTATCAGCTATCACGCTTTACAAGTTTAAGCACGATAGCACGGGAAAAAATCAGCTTGCGCAATCTGGCATATTTTTGCCCGCCCGGACCAAAATGCTGTTCACTTGTTAGTGAATCCCGCATTTGGCTTCACTTTGTAAAGGACGAGTAAACATTTCCCAATCAGCCGCAAAAGCTCACTGCTTAGTGCATAGCCCCGTACGTCTCTCAAACTAAACTGAAATCGGATGGACTTTCTTGCAAATTTATAGGCAAACTTTGAATTGCTTAATCAAAGTGAACTTTGAATTGTCCCAAAGTAGCAATTTTTGCTGTTTAAAAACCAAGGTAGAAAACTTTGGACAGGTTGGGACAGTTTTGCTTGAACTTTTGATACCAACATTGCAAAAATCTCATTAATCTCTTCTGTTACTGAGTGTCTTTATCTAATAGTCATAATAACAATAATGAGTTGCTGCTGATGGTTACATTGCTAGGCCAGCAGTGTTTCCATCCTATCTCAGAGAACATAGTATTTCTCCCGGGAAATTAATATTTTCCTTATCCTCTTTAGTTGAGATGAGCTTATTATATTTTTACTTTAAAGCCATAATTATGGTATTAGATAATTCTTATTTCTATAATATTTCTGTTCTTTTACTTCAATTTCTGCCTGTTACTATCTGAATGGTTTTTCCTGTATTCTTCAAAAGTTCAAAGCGTTAAAGTTTTGTTAACAGACCCTGGATAAATGCCTTATAAACTTTAATATTGTTGATTGCGAAAAATATCTTTATCATCTCTAGTTTTTATTACATATTATTCATTGTTAAAAATTGTTGGTTACCAACTATTGATTTTATTTTTGGGGTGCTAGCTATAGTTCCAGGACCACAGGGGTATAATCTGAATTCAATATATTTTTTTGATATTTGATAGTTGAAGTTTTCTGCATGTTGGTCCTAGAAATTAAAAATAAAATCCATTCAGCCACAAAACCAAATTAAAATCCACCCTATTGTGTAATAATAATTATTCTTATGGAATAAGTTCTTCTAAAACATGTTGGAATTTGGTTGGCACCAATGATGAGGGGTGTGGAGGGGTCATTTCTGTAGTCTCCCACGTTAATGAAAGGCAGAGACTTCTCTGATAATTTAAAGCAAAATTGCCATGTATTAAGTAAGGGCATTCATATACTTTTGTACATATATCCTTACAAACATGGTGTTACTTACCCACCATCCAACTGCCCTGGAGTGTACCAGTATTACAGTCTTGATAGACTGATGAATGATGCAGTAAATAGAAGACATAGCAGGCCCCTTTGTAAGTTATTAACACACTCAAAATTATTATGTTGGCATCACAGAGAACATGCACATTTATGGAGTGAGAGTTTCCTATTGGAGAAGATTTCCTCCTGTTCACTGGGTGGCGGTAAGGACATATATGCAATAGATTGCAGTCAACATATTGGGTAAGCCAGCTATAATCTAAAAACCCCTGTATATATCTTGACATGCTGTTCTCCTATTAGAAAAGTGTATTTAGTTCCCAGTGTGCCTTTTCAGGGTAATTAGCACTCGAGAAAGACATCTAGAGAATGCTGGCTGTGAAATACCCCATACTGCAGCCAGGATAGACTGGGACTCGATAATGTATTGAGCTGAGCAGTTTGACAAGACCAGACATGATTTATGTCAGTCATAGGCTCAAGATCCTCCCTCAATACTTAATACAAAGACATGATACTGCTCAGTTGGTAGCATAGTAGGACATCATGTTAAGTGAGGCCTAGGAGACTGGTAAACTTGCAGCCTCATGGCCCTTCTCCTCAGATGATCCTCTTCCTGTTGCCTTCACACTGTCTCTCTCTGTCCCTCTATTTTTCTTCCCCTATCTCTAATTCCATATCTGCCCCTCCATCATTCTCTCTTCCAACTGTATATTTCTCTCTCGCTCTATCTCTTTTTCTCTCTCTTTATCCCTCTCCCTCTATCTTTTTTTCTCTGTCTTTATCCCTATCCCTCTTCCTGCCTCCCTCTCTCTCTTCTTGTTTCTATCCCTATCGCTTTGCCTGCCACCACATGGAGCTATTCCATCCACTGTCACATTCATACTATCTCTCTCCAATTCTTATAGTCCCTTTCACTCACCATTATTGATCTCAAACATACTTTCTCTCCATATCACATGCATCTTCCAAAAATGACTGAATAACTCTATTTTGGTCTAAGGGCATTGTGATATACACCCTGCATAGGTTCTTCAATTGCTCCTTATCAGATGTCACAATCTCTCCTTTCCAACTCTCTTACCATCACTTCATTTAATTTTCCCTCTTTCACATTCCTCACACTCAACCTTCAGCCTATCAAAACCTCCTTTCCATTAACCTTCAGTCCTAAAATGTAAGCTTTGTTTACTACCACCATCCACAGACCTTGAAACAACTTACAACACTGTCCTTGCTAACTCATTTGATCAGTATGCTACTCCTATAAATCAACACTCGCGGCACTCTAACCCTAAGCCTTGACCAAACATGAATGGATCTGTAGGATGTCACACTCTCCGGTTGATTTCCTTTTCTATAAATGTATTATGTCCTGCTTTACCTCTGCTCTTTTTCTTGCCAAACATTTACTTCACAGTTATATCACCACTCTTATAAACAGGGATGCCACCCACCCAAGCTACCATTTTGTCCTCCTTCTTTAACCTCCTACCATATCATTCTCCAGTCCTTCCATTACACACCAAAACTTCACCGATTATTTCAAGTGCAAGCTGTCACCAGTGAAGATGGGACCACATTTATTATTTATAATTTGGGCACAAGGAAACTGCAGTTGAAGGGAGCCTGACCTGCAGCCCGATCACAGCTTCCTCATGGCCAACAACTCAGTAGACTAATCTTGCTTGATTAATAAAAGTGTTAAAGGATCTGAGAATAGTGTACTCACATTTCTGTAGCACCTCCATGTTTTAATGAATTTATTGTATGTGTACATTTGTTGTGCCTTACAGTTATACTGTACTTAAATATTTAGCATTGTCTACACTATGCGGCCTATTTTAGTAGGTTTAATAACTAACTAATTGAACAATTTGAGCAATTCTCGAACAAGTTGGCATAGGAAGCTATTCAGAAAGCTTTGAAAGCATGCCAAACTCGCTCGAGAAGTGCTTCTTCCAGATCGGTAGCTCTCTCTCTCAGACAAACCGAGCAGGAAAAATGCTCAAACTCACATTTTTAAAAAAAATCTGGCTATTCAGTTACAGTAGCTTTGATAATCACAGAGCGGCTGCAACTCGCAGTTGTCATCTCACCACCTCAAGGATACTCCGGGGTAACTATAACTTTAATTAACTATATACAGGCAGGGTAATGTTTTTGTTATGTTTTATTTTTTAATGGACAAATGTTCTATTATCCAGATAATAGAACATTTGCCCATTAAAAAGTAATGTATTGTATTGGTGTTTGTATTGTAATGTTTATTGGGGTAAATGGAGTGGGTAAAGGGGGTAGTTGCCCCAGGGGTGGTTGTTAGGCCTCTCAGGTGGGTAGTGGGAGGGATTAACCCTTTCATTACCAAAGTGGTTACTACTGCTAAGGTAATGAAGGGGTTAACCTCTCACACAACCTTCCGGTAGGCATAACCTCCCACAATGGGGCAAGTACCACCTTCACCCACCCCCTCTACCCACAATAAACCAGGTACTCTATCTTAACCCCTTCATTTCAGCCTCGGGGAACCCCTGCTTCCTGAGTTACAGGCCCCATTATGGGGTGCCGGTATCCCCCTGCTTTGTTTTAATGTTTGATTGCTAAATTTGATGCTCTGGATCTGCCATCAGTGCTATCCTTTACAACACATTGAACCAAAGATGCTCCTTTACCCTTGCACATTTTATTCTTATCAAATATCATCAGCTGAGAAGAATTTTGACATTGGGAATAAACAACTTTTTGACATATAGGGGGTCATGCAGTAAGCGTCGGAAAGGCACTTCTCGCCCGTTTCACGCCAAAATGCAAACCCCTATTCAGTAAGGGGCGAAACATTGGCGAAAATAAAAAAAAACACCAAGGTGTTTGGCGGGTTTTTTTTCCGCCATCAGCGCAGCAAAAAGGAACTTTTTGCCACAACTAGCCATTTTTTCAACCACGCTCAATTCTAGTAGTGGCAAGTAGCGTTGCACCACTCTAGAATGGCATTTTTCATGGCAATCCGACACGCCACAAAAAGTAGGCAAGGTGCTGGTGAGGGGCTGCGGATGAGCGGCGGATCGGCACTTAGAAAAAATCAGGCCTTTTTCCTGCCTGGGATTGATGCTGGGGGTCTCCGGAGCTGTTACCATTAATACCAGCACTGGAGCACACCGGCATGCATCCGAGGCAGGAAAAGTGCATTTAAAGCCCACATCATTACCTTAGCGGCTAACCGCTAAGGCAATGAAGGGGTTAACCAGCCGTGCCAGGTTTATTGTGGGTAGCGGGAGGGGGGGTGAAGGAGGTATTTGGCCCTTGGTGTTTATTTAGGGCTTGCGGGGGGGGTTGCGGGTGCACTTAACCCCTTCATGACCTTAGCAGTTAATACAGCTACGGTCACGAAGGAGTTAAGCTGTCCCGCTAGCCAGCCGCAAGCCCTAAACAAACAACGTTGGGGCTAATACCCCTTCACCCACCCCCACTACCCACAATTAAAAAACAAAACACACAACAGCCCCACACTAAATAAATAAATAAATATATATATATCTGCAACAACCCCTATACCCCCCTAACATACACATATATGCACATCAATGATACTATAAGCCGGCGGGGCCCTTGGGTGTTCCCCACAGGCCTGCAGTACCAATTCAGTGCACCCCAAAATAATTACAACACATACATACACCACCCATAACACATACAGTACAGTAATGTGCAAAATTACTATTATCCACATATGGATAATAGTGAATTTGCCCATTTAAAATACATAAAGAACAATCAATATAATAAATACATATAGTACTCACCCATGTCTGGCTGACACGATGAAGGACATCCTCATCTTCATCACCATCCATGCCCCCTCCGATGCTGCAAAAAATGAACAAGAATGAAAACAGACAATGTAATGCCCCTTAACCCTTAATAACCAGAGCGGTTATTAACCGCTAGAGTCATTAAGGGGTTAACCCACCACTCGGGAGGCCTACATACCCTCCCCCACTAACACCCCACCCCGTGAGGCCTAACCACCCTCACCCACTACCCACAAGGGAAGCCTACCCACATACCCTTGGGGCCAATACCCCCTTCCCCCACCCCCACTACCCACAATAAAAAAAATACACAGCCCCACAATAAACATAATTCTATTTATTAAATACATAACCCACCCCCTGTGCCCCCCATAAATATATGATTTATTCTTTGACATACAGGGTTCATACCCCAGGCCCACGTGAGTCCCCGGTGGGCCTGACGGGTCACCTCACAGACCTACAGGTTACCAGCAACTTGTTTCACACAGTTTCTGGAGGCCTGTTGGTGGGTCCCGCCAGGTGCCATGGCCCACCAGGTGGTCTCCGCGGGTCACCGTGGGCCACAATTGGGTCCCCACGGTAGGCCCGCTGATGTCTGGGAGCCCCGGGTCAGACCCACAGGTGTCTGAGGGGCCTCTGGTGGTTCCCACGGAGGTCTGGGGACCCACGGGTGGGCACTATGGGTCCGCGGTGCCCCCACAGATGTGGGGCCACCGGTTCTTCCCCGCAGGTGTCCCCCGTGGACCACACAGCCTGATACCCGTGAGAAGCCCGAGATACCGCAGGTGGTCTCCAGAGGTCTCTCGCAGAACCAAAAGGAACAAACCCTGTATGTTAAAAAAATAAACCTGACCTATACATTAAATACATCAATTCCTCCCCCCCCCCCACACATACAGTACAATAGTGTGCAAAATAACTATTATCCAGATATGGATAATAGATTATCTGACCATTATTAAACACATTTACTAGCATAATAACATAAATAAAGTTCTACTTACCTCATCAATAAGAAGCCCCAGTCGCCAGCAACATCCTTGTCCTCCGTTGCCAACACAATACTTAGCCAATACATAGAAATTATATTCTGCGATCAATTAACCCCTTAATCACCGTATCGGATAATAACCGCAAAGGTAATTAAGGGGTTAAGCCAACCTTGCCCAAGACCCACCCTTCACCCATTCATTTATACAATGGCTTCATCATGCAACTCTCTCTCTCTCTCTCTCTCTCTCTCTCTCTCTCTCTCTCTCTCTATATATATATATATATATATATATATATATATATATATATATATATATACACACATGATGAACCAATATACTGTACAAATAAATGTTTAAGGGTTATCAAAAACATGCTCTAATAAAAATACCACTTCTCCATATCATCCACAGTCAAATAAAATCCAATTTCCTAAACAAATCAAATGTCATCTTCCAATCTAAAGCATGACATGCCAATCAAAACATTGCATTTACATTGTATACATGATGCATACAATCTATGCACCATGTACACTCTTCAAATCAATGTTAACAATACAATATTCAAAACAAAATACCATTAAATACAAACAAGTATACTATTAAATCCAAGCAAGTCAACATAAATCAATTAGCATTCATTAATCACATCCCAAAACAATTAAAATACCATCCATACCAATTACACAATTAACTATTGCAATCGTTAAACAGAACAAGTTACCATCAGAAAAATATAAGTACACCAAAAAATACAGGAAGGGTGGGTATTGGCCAGGGAGGCTTAACCCCTTAATTACCTTTGCGGTTATTATCCGATACGGTGATTAAGGGGTTAATTGATCGCAGAATGTAATTGCTATGTATTGGCTATGTATTTTGTTGGCAACGGAGGACAAGGATGTTGCTGGCGACGGGGGCTTCTTAGTGATGAGGTAAGTAGAACTTTATTTATGTTATTTTGCTAGTTAATGGGGCTATGCAGAGAGGAACGTCATTTAATGTGAAAACGGCAGGAAAATAGCCACAGAATTGGAGTAAGTTATGGGCGTATGCTGAAAGCTGCGTTACCTCTTTTTTCTGATGAGATTCAAAATAGCCAAGTTTTTCTGGCTACATTGAACTCGCTATAATATAGGGCAGAATGGCGAGTTGCAGTGCATCTATGCTACCTGCATACCACCCTATTTTAACATGACGAATTTACCAATCTCGCCACGTGTTTGGCAATTTTTAAAGTAAAGAAACCTGCTGTGGCGAATTTTATGAATCTCTCATGTTCTCTGCAGGACAAGCTTCTCTGGTGCATATTTTCGCCAAAAGATGGCGCTATTTCCCTTCTCTATCCTCTCTGCATAAGCCCCAATGTGTTCAATAATGGTCAGATAATCTATTATCCATATCTGGATAATAGTTATTTTGCACATTATTGTACTGTATGTGTGTGTGTGGGGTGGGGGAGGAATTGATGTATTTAATGTATAAGGTTAGGTTTATTTTTTTAACATACAGGGTTTGTTCCTTTTGGTTCTGCAAGAGACCTCTGGGTATCAGGCTGCGTGGTCCACGGGGGACACCTGCGGGGAAGAACCGGTGGCCCCACATCTGTGGGGGCACCGCGGACCCGTAGTGCCCACCCGTGGGTCCCCAGATCCCCATGGGAACCACCCGAGGCCCCTCAGGCACCTGTGGGTCTGACCCGGGGCTCCCAGATATCCGCGGGCCTACCGTGGGGACCCAATTGTGGCCCACGTGACCAACAGAGACCACCTGGTGGGCCATGGCACCTGGCGGGACCCATCAACAGGCCTCCAGAAACTGTGTGAAACAAGTTGCTGGTAACCTGTAGGTCTGTGAGGTGACCCGTCAGGCCCACCGGGGACTCACGTGGGCCTGGGGTATGAACCCTGTATGTCAAAAAATAAATTATGTATTTATGAGGGGGCACAGGGGGTGGGTTATGTATTTAATAAATGGAATGATGTTTATTGTGGGCCTCTATATTGTTTTTATTGTGGATACTGGGGTGGGGGAAGGGGGTATTGGCCCCAAGGGTATGTGGGTAGGCCTCCCTGCTGGGTAGTGTGTGAGGGTGGTTAGGCCTCACGGGGTGGGGGGTTAGTGAGGGAGGGTATGTAGGCCTCCCGAGTGGTGGGTGAGTGTGGGTTAACACCTTAAGGACTGTAGTGGTTAATAACCGCTTTGGTGATTAAGGGGTTAAGGAACATTACATTGGCTGTTTTAATTCTTGTTCATGTTTTGCAGCATCGGAGGGGGCATGGACGGTGATGAAGATGAGGATGGCCTTCATCGTGTCAGCCGGACATGGGTGAGTACTATATGTATTTATTGTATTGATTGTTCTTTATGTATTTTAAATACACAGGGGGTGTATGTTGTTTATTGCAATGTTTATTGGGGGCAATTGTCCCCAATAAACATGCTATTATGCCTTAACCCCTTCATTGCCTTAGCGGCTATCTGCTATGGTAATGAAGCAGCATTTATATATTTTAAGAATATTTTGCGGGATTAGGGGGTCCCCTGAGCTGAACCGCATTGATTTCTGGCTCAGGGACCCCCTGCTTCCCGAGTTAAAGGCCCCGGTTTGGGTCATCGGTGACAATGTCGCCGCCATATTTATAGCGGGCACGTCGCGTATGGGACGCTATAAAGATGGCCGCGACACTGCCACCCGATGACACATACCGGGGCCTGTAACTCAGGAAGCAGGGGGTCCCTGGTCCACAAAGCAATGCGGTTCAGCTCAGGGGACCCCCCTGCTCACTGTACACTATTATTAAAAATACATTCATGCTGCTTCGTTACCATAGCACATAGCCGCAAAGGTAAGGAATGAGTGTTTATTGATATGTGTGTTTTATTCATACTGTAGATGTGCAGAGGGTCTCCGGAGCTGAACCGCTTTGGTTTTAGGTCTGGGGACCCCTTGCTTCCTGAGATACAGGCCCCTTTAGGGGGTGCCGGAATCCCTCTGCTTTGTTTACATTCTGCGGTCACATGATCGGGACATTGAAATGCAGAGGGATACCGGCACCTGATAAAGGGGCCTGTATCTTGGGAAGCAGGGGTTCCCCGGACCTAAAACTAAAGCGGTTCAGCTCCGGAGACCCCCTGCACATGTACACTATGAATAAAATTGTATTTGAAATAATTTTTAATGTGCCGATGTTTGCGCAGAGAGAGCAGCGGATCTCTCTCTGCTGCAGACACATCTCGGCAGAGGGCGGCTTCTCGGCAGCTTCTCGCCAGGCAGCCTGTCTCGCCACAGGTTACTCGCCATTATTTCAAATGGTGGTGGCGCATTCATTCACCAGGGATTCGGCACTTCCTGCATACAGCGAGGTTAACACGCCAAAAACATGGAGAATTCAAACCATGGAGAATGCAATTTTCCGCTGCTTACTGCATAGACCCCTAAGTCTGCTTTTTCTGAATTGAGACACCTCTTTAAAGGAGCAACTAAACTGGTTACTGGCCTTACTGATCAACAAAATGGGGAGTTTATTTGATCAGCAAGACAATCTGCCCAGCAAGCTTGGTAAGCTCTTTCTTTTCATGATTCAATTTCCTGATTTCTTACCACCCTGGTTCTAAGAATGGGATAGCTGCTGTTCTATCAATGTTAACTCCTAAATCTGGAATGTGAAGTAGCCATTCTACCCAATAAACATTTCTTTGATGTCAACTTTT